>NC_045732.1:96935215-96964874 GCF_009834535.1 Camelus ferus | reverse complement strand
CTCACTATTAAGGCCTTCAACTGATTGGCTGAAACCCACCTACATTACCAGTGATAACCTCCTTTACTTAAAGTCAACTGACTGTAGATGTTAACTACATCTACAAAATACCTGCACAAGCTAAATTAGCAGAGTAGGTGAGGACCACAGTCTAACCAGGGTGACACAAAGTTAACCATTACAGGTATTAAGTGGAAGAAATTGAATGTGAATCCTTTCATGATTGGCTTAAAGCCTCCATTTGTAACCATTGGGATTCTGTCTTAGATTCCTGTATCTGAGTTTTTGTTTTGCAAATAGCTCTCTATATATAATAGTAATGGATGAATCAATAAAATCAGCTGCCTAAATAACTGGATTTCTTGACTTTTTAAACCCCAGTCTCTCTGAGACTCAGCATATTTGCTATAAGGATTTACGCTGTTTCAACTGACTGCCTGTTTGGCCTGATGATTAATTGAATATCCGGTGATAGGATTACTTTCCACTACCCTACATATCCTTTCTCATAAAAATACCTGGTTTTGGATCTCCTCATGCCTGTATGTCAAATTAGTATAACCTGATAGTGTTTCATTGTTCAGATACGTAGCTTTTCATGCCCCTAAATTCTAGGACCACGGCTCTCCTGTCCTCTTCTAATCCAAACCACAGTTCAGGACCTTTCGGGATTCATGGTAGAAATCAGTGATCATGGTTCAGAATTAGTATTCACAAGCAAGAGATTGGGCTGAATCTGTACTGACCTCAGGGCATTTCCTGGAATTTGGCTTGTTGCTGCTGATGTTTTTAATAAACCTCTGACACAAGCTTATTTTGTGATAATAATCATTCTACTAAAATGTGAACACAGTGGGGAAAAACAGTTTAATTGAAAGGACTGTTAGTTGGATTCCAATTAATTGAAATTTTATGGTATTTGTTTATGATAATGTAACAGTTATCCTGGCACTATCTTATTTAATATCTGTTGAAAACATTGTTGAGAAGTGAATTAAAATAAATGACAAGGAAGCCCATTGCCAGTCATTAACTCTTATGAATTAGTGAGAATATAAACAAGCATGGTGGTAAATCAAAGTTCCTACTTTCTCAGGGTGTAATTTATTTCAAGTAGTATCACTTTCTCTGCAGTATTTGGACATCAGAAAATATCCTGTGCTGAGGTCTAAGAAATCAGTGCTTGCTTTGACTCTCCAGACTGTTGTTACCTGCTAAGTGCCGTTAGACCACTGGATTTCTGCATGCTCATATTTAACAACTGGAAAGAAATGTATTCTTAAAAATGACAGAAAAAAATAAATCCCTCCCAGAGGGCAAGTTTGGAGTACTTAATTGTGAAAAGGGCTAGTCTCAGATAACTATAAGTTGTACCTAGCATTCTCATTATTGTTCTCAAGGGGGGCATTTCCTAGGTGCATTCCTGGAATAAGCCTGGCCCACAGGATCATTTCCTAGCTCTGAATTATTTCAGCTTGTATGTTGCTTTGAAACATTCACGAGTTGGACGAAGTTGATTGTAACTCAGTCATTCAGGTATGCCTACCGTGTGTCCACATAGCACCTATGATGTGACACACACTGTTCTAAGCAATTGAGGAAAAACCTATGAGTGTAATCTTAGAGTCTTACCCCTGCTTCAGCTAGCCCCACACAGGATCAAGCTTACCTTGGTCTTCTTTCTGATGTTGTTGCTTCAGCTTCAGTATCCCTGATGTACTGAGTTCTGGATTTCCTCTAGTTGGTTCCTGAAGACCTGCCTGATCCTGGGGTGTAGTGGACTCAGGGAGAGTAGCTTTCAGTCCTGATTCTGCCAGTTTTCCTAAAGAGTGTGCATTATTTCCTTTCATCCACCTCCCTACAGTTCACAGAGTCAGAGCTTTATAGAAACCTGTATGTAAGAAAGTAGGGGATGGTAAAATCTTGGGCCCTGTAAACAGTTAAATCTTGACTGTCACTTTACTTGGTGTATGACCTTAGGCAAGTTACTTAATCTTTCTGAACATTAGTTTCCTCATCAGTAAAATGAGAATAACATCAATCACATCAGAGGGGAGTTATGATGAAGTTTAATAATGCTATTTTGCAAGTAGGATGCCTAGCATATAATGCTCCACTTATTATGTTACTGCATGTACCCCAGAAGACAATAATGATTTTAAGGCCTGACATATTCAAACAGCACAGAGTACTAAACAAGCTACTCAGTGCAGCCAGCCTCTCTTCTGCTTGTTTCTCCTCGTTAGCCTCAGTTTCTGGATTTTTCTAGGCCTCACATCTCTTTATCTTAGTAATGAGGCATCTGGCATTAGCTTTGTTATCTTTATTTTTCTGTGGCCTATATTAATGCAAAATGCTGCAAGGGCTGAATTGCTAAGTTAAATCGCATCCCAGCAGAAGCTTAGTGGCCAGGATGTCTTTTAGGATATGTGGTCCTTGGAATATGAGGAATTTTATTGAGATGTAGGAGAGGGAAGTAGGGATGAGGGTAGCTTTCTTTCTTTCTTTCTTTTTTTTAAACATTTTTTATTGAATTATAGTCATTTTATAATGTGTCAAATTCCAGTGTAGAGCACAATTTTTCAGTTATACATGAACATACATTCATTATCACATTCTGTTTCGCTGTGAGCCATCACAAGATCCTGTATATATTTCCTTGCGATACACAGTACAATCTTGTTTATCTTGTTTATCTATTCTACATTTTGAAATCCCAGTCCCTTCCCATCCCCACTTCCCCTGACGAGGGTAGCTTTCTGATTCAAGTTTTCTAGAGGCCTTTAGGGTAGTCCCTGCTTAGGTAGAAAACTGACTTTGCTTGATTAGGCAATTCTAGTTGATCCCACATTTCTACCAGTCATGTTTTAAAATCATGGGATAGAGAGGAAAGAGAACAATAAAAGAAATTAGGAGAATTGAAGTCTCATTCTTTATTTGCCACTGCTAGTTATATGATCTTTGGTTGGACATTGAGGTATAACTGGGGGATATTTGGGTTAAAGAAGAGGAAGATTCAGTATGGACATGATAGCTGTCCTTCACCGTTTAACTTCTACTAAGTGACCTCGAAGATACAAGAGCTAAGACCAGTGGATAGAAGCTATAGTAAATACAGACTTTGACTTAATATGAGAAAGATGTATTCAAAAAGGAAATAGATGTTCCCCTCAATGAGCTTCCCATAAGTGAGAGTTTTCAAGCACTTGGAAGGAAATCAAACATCTGTGGAGGGTTAGGTAACAAGACCCTTAAGGCTCTTTCTAGTTACAAGATTATATATTTTAGTCACTTTACTTCTATGGACCTCAGTTACTCCATCTAAAACTAGTAGTGGGGCTCATATGATTGTGTGGTTGCTTCCTATGTTTAACTGTCTACAGCTTGTCCAATGTGCAACATGTGGAGAAGTTCAAACTAGGTTCCTTTTTCGTGGCTCTCATCTGAACCTTGCTTTTGTGGGTTGTGAGACAAATTAGAAGACAAATATGGTAGAAGAGGCCCCAGTAGTCTGTACCTGGTAGCCTCCTGTGTCTAACCAACCCTTTAGCACCTTAAGTCTATGGTAACATATGTTTAGCTTATTATCTTTTTTTTCCTGTGGTAATTCATGAGTTTTGACAGTCATAGGGAGAAGCTAAGTGTTTTATTTCTGCTATTGTGATTTGTACATGCCAGTGCTATAGAGAAATTCAGAGCAGTGTGTTACTTCGATTTCCTGTATTTTCCCTTGAAGGAAATTATTATTTGTCAGGTCTGCTCATTATAGCCAAGTATTTAGCTGTATGGGAATTTTATCAAAGGGGAAAATAAGCTGTGACATTCACAGTCTGTAAGACCCACACGTGAACAATGGCCTCTGTCGTGATCCGGAATGTAGAAGGAAACATTTTGAAGAAAGGAAAGAAAGGAGGGACTTTTCTGATAACTAGCACTATTTCTATTGTTCATCTTCAGGGACTGCATTACAGATGAAGACAGGCTGCTTAATTTGGGGAGTCCAGTTAAAAGTGAGAATGTGAGGCCTCTTGTTCAAAATGCAAGAAATAAGTGCCATTAAAAAGTACTAAAATATGAAGCTTTTCCCTTTCTTTCTTCCTTGATGTCTGTCTGTCTCTCTCCTCATCTTTAACTCTCTATATCTCTTTCTCCTTCATTATGGTATTTTTATTTATTGTATTTAATGTCATTCAAAGTAAAGAAAAATTAAAATTTTAAATTATTAGTATGGATTTTACCATTTATCTTTATCTTGTACAATGTCAGTTTTAAATGAAAATAGAAGTTTTAACTTGTATGCAGAATCATCAAATTATACAACTCATATTTTATAGCTCATGCAGGCATATGTATTTCATTCTTACCAGAACAGTGACCTTGTACACAGAACTGAGACAACTGTTTTGTAAAATTATTTTTAATTCATTGAGGTAATAATTGGCTTATAACATTATGTTTCATGTGTACATCATATTTCTACTTCTGTACACACTACAGAGTGCTCACCACCAAAAGTTCAGTTTCCATCTGTCACCGTACTACTGACCCCAGTTACCCATTTTGCCCTCCCCCTGACCCTTTGCCCTCTGGTAACCACTACTCTCTGTTCTCTGTATCTACATGTAACTCAGCTGTTTTTATTTCATTTTTGATATGTGCACATTCCATCATGCCTGTATAGCTTTGGCTTACTGATGAGTAAGGAAGAACTGAAAGAAGAGAAACTGTGTGTTGTGCCCTAGCTTTCCCTGTCTTTCTGTATGATCATCTCCAACATAAATGATTGGTTAATACAGGGAAGTAGCACAAACAAGAATATGATAGGATTTCTTGGTTGGTTGTGATTTTTACAATGCCATTGCCTTCATTCTGCATTCAGAGTGGAAACCATTGTCTTGGATTGGAACAACAGTTTCTTTTTGCCTGTTTTTTAACTTTATTTCAATGGAATCATTTCATGTGGACTTTTTGGCTTCTTTCACTTAATATTATGTTTATGAGAGCCATCCATATTTTTGTGTGTATTTGTAGTTCATTCTTCTAGCTATTTAGCATTCCATTATGTTGAATATGCTACAGTTTATCCATTCTACTCTTGATGGGCATTTGGAGAGTCTCCAGATTTTAGAGATATGAGACAATGAGCATGGGGACATGTGTTAGGTTTCTATAGCAATTCAGGTATGATATTGTAAGGGCCTTGAAAGTATAGTTTTAACACAAGGAATACCAAAGCAAACATAGATCTTATTCAATCAGTACCTCCAACTTCACAGACGTTTCTGGGATAAGGTTGGTATTGCGATTTTAAGCTGGAACTGGTGATTCAAAGGAAAGCTGGCAGCATGTTGTGCGCACATTGCAGAATATGAACCACACCTAACAGTGCTAATGAATACACAAGCTCTCTGCCCCTCCATTTTAACAGGGTAGATACCGGAGGATAAATGAAGAGGGGCGTGAGCAGTACCCCTGGGTTCCTCAGCAGTGTAACTGGGGACCATTAGAGAATACGGGAGAAGGTCAACAAGGTTAAGGTCTTGATATTTGGTACTTTTTTAGAATGTAGAATTTTTCTTAAATTCTTTTGTGCTTTCCAGAAGCACCTCTTTTTTTCCTAGGATTTTTACTAATTTTTATTAATAATGACACTGTGGCACATGACACCTCTAGCTAGAAATAGGAAAATTTCCACCTTGACTAGTTAATAGCACTTTACTCTTTATATTTCTTTTTCTTGGTAACATGCAGAGCTGGAGCCTGACTTCCTTCTGCCACCATCAGTTTACCCAGGAGACAGACCAATTGGCAGGAGAAAGACCAATTGGCAGGAGAAAGCATACATTTGGTTATCACCTGCCATTTGATCATTATACAGGTCAAGAAGAGATGAGTTTTTTCCACCAATTAATGCACACTAATTGCACCCTTTCCTTTGTCTTAATACCTTTTCTTCTTTTGTACCTGTTGAACCAAAACTCAAGGTCATCTTATGTGTAAAGCTTTCCATGATCCTTTCAGTCAAATAAATCAGTCTCTACTCTTTTATTTCTTAGTGTTTTTAAAAGCTAAATCTATTATACAATTCATCATGTTGTATTAGGGTTATGCAGTTCAGATCCTAGCCTTGAGTTGTGTTTACCAAACCATTCAGAAAAGTTTTGGCCCATTGGAGATCTATTTGTATGTAAGATTAAGAGCTTATGGGAAATAGCTTATCACAGAGGTAAAAAGAATGAAGTCAATAAAGTGAGTTCCTCAACCCTGGGAACCTAAGGGGTGATTTCTGGGGATAGCAGGTTATTTCTTAGTTATTGTTTTTATTGCATGCTGGAAATAAGTGTGACTAGAATTTTGAAGAGCTGTTTCTTTTCTTTTAGTAAATAAATGAGGTCTTGAGAGTTTAAAATATCAACATTATTGGTGGCAGTAGTGGATTTAATGTATCTTTGGCATGGGGCATAGGTATCCACTGAAGAGACATTAGTGCCACACCCTTGGCACAGAATTTAGTGCAGCTGACTGTGAAATCTTTGGTGGGCATCAATCATGTGACTGCCACTTTTGCCTTTGGCAGCAATCAGGCATTGCCTTTGCTAGCTGAGCAGTTCTGGAGAAAAATGTCAGATGCCACGTGGTAGTTGAGAATACCAGGTCTCAGAGTCAGTTTAGATACCCACTAAGGGTCCAAAACTCTTTGAGGGGAATTTTGGGGAAAGGAGGGACCAATCTGGAGTTCTGCAGAATAAACGAGAGAGTCAAAGAAATATAGGAGATGATAAAGGTGAGTTTTAACTGTTTTTTTTTTTTTTTCACTCATATATCTCCCTCATTGGGCTGGGAGTTGTTTATGATAGGGACCATGTAGCTAGGTTATATTATTTTCTTTTTTTTTTTTTAACATTTTTTACTGATTTATAATCATCTTACAATGTTGTGTCAAATTCCAGTGTAGAGCACAGTTTTTCAGTTATACATGAGCATATATATATTCATTGTCACATTGTTTTTCTCTGTGAGCTACTACAAGATCTTGTATATATTTCCCTGTGCTATACAGTATCATCTTGTTTATCAATTCTACAATTTTGAAATCCCGTCTATCCCTTCCCACCTTCTGCCCCCTTGGCAACCACAAGTTTGTATTCTATGTCTGTGAGTCTGTTTCTGCTTTGTATTTATGCTTTGTTTATTTGTTTTTGTTTTTTTTTTTTTTTAGATTCCACATATGAGCAATCTCATATGGTATTTTTCTTTCTCTTTTTGGCTTACTTCCCTTAGAATGACATTCTCCAGGAGCATCCATGTTGCTGCAAATGGCGTTATATTGTCAGTTTTTATGACTGAGTAGTATTCCATTGTATAAATATACCACCTCTTCTTTATCCAGTCATCCGTTGATGGACATTTAGGCTGTCTCCATGTCTTGGCTATTGTAAATAGTGCTGCTATGAACATTGAGGTGCAGGTGTCATCCTGAAGTAGGGTTCCTTCTGGATATATGCCCAGGAGTGGGATTCCTGGGTCATATGGTAAGTTTATTCCTAGTCTTTTGAGGAATCTCCATACTGTTTTCCACAGTGGCTGCACCAAACTGCATTCCCACCAGCAGTGTAGGAGGGTTCCCCTTTCTCCACAGCCTCTCCAGCATTTGTCCTTTGTGGATTTTTGAATGATGGCCATTCTGACTGGTGTGAGGTGATACCTCATTGTAGTTTTGATTTGCATTTCTCTGGTAATTAGTGATATTGAGTGTTTTTTTAATGTGCCTATTGATCATTTGTATGTCTTCCTTGGAGAATTGCTTGTTTAGGTCTTCTGCCTATTTTTGGATTGGGTTATTTGGTTGTTTCTTATTAAGTTGTATGAGCTGCTTATATATTCTGGAGATCAAGCCTTTGTCGGTTTCATTTGCAAAAATTTTCTCCCATTCCATAGGTTGTCTTTTTGTTTTGCTTATGGTTTCCTTTGCTGTGCAGAAGCTTGTAAGTTTCATTAGGTCCCATTTGTTTATTCTTGCTTTTATTTCTATTGCTTGGGTAGACTGCCCTAGGGGGACATTTTTGAGATGTGTTTCAGATAATGTTTTGCCTATATTTTCTTCTAGGAGGTTTATTGTGTTTTGTCTTATGTTTAAGTCTTTGATCCATTTTGAGTTTATTTTTGTGTATGGTGTAAGGGAGTGTTCTAGCTTCATTGATTTACATGCTGCTGTCCAGTTTTCCCAACACCATTTGCTGAAGAGACTGTCTTTATTCTATTGTATATTCTTGCCTCCTTTGTTGAAGATTAGTTGACCAAAAGTTTGTGGGTTCATTTCTGGGCTCTCTATTCTTTTCCATTGGTCTGTATTATATTATTTTCTCACAGCGCTTCCTTTCATCTTTACCTGGTTGTGGCTCATTGTGGGCAGAATATATTTTCCTATTTCACTGATTTTGGTCAGTGGAATATGAGTGGATATAACAGCCGGCCAATTCTAGACCAAGGCCTAAAGAGGCATCATATGTTTCCATACACCCCTCTTGACCTTCTGACTTGTGCCGTGATGAGAATGTGACCCAAGTACTCATTCGTCCTTCAGCCTAGGTCCAGGGATGAAGATTGGAGCAGACCTCCACCTAACCTGGTCTAGAGTCCAGTCTAGCCTAGATGTGCCCAACTGAGGTCAGCCTAACCACAGGTATCCCACAGACCCATGAATGTGTACAGTTAACAGTACAGGCCACTGAGATTTTGAAATTATTTATAATACAGCATTATTACAGCAGAAACCTGACTAATACAGATCATATCTTGGAGTTTTTGTATTCATACCCCCTAGCCCAGTGCCTACCAATTAGCTGCTGAATGAGTGAAGGAAGGACTTTATGAAGGTTGCACTGATTATATTGCCTTACCTACCTCAGAGGTATATCAGTAGTTAGTACAAGGTACTTAGTGGGGTGTCAAATCCAGCCTTTATGGACTAGTTTTCTTCACTTAAAAATCTGAGGCAGATGTCTTCAATGATATATATGCCTTTCAATGGATAGAGGTCTAGCTGGAGGGAAAAAAAGTGACTTAATACACAGCCACATTACTACCAGAAAAAAACTGCACACATCTTACTGATGGTAGATCAGAAGGACTATCTCTGCATCTGAAGATAGCTCTGCATGAAACAAATGATCTTCCTAGTTTATCCTTTTTACTGTGTGCTTTTAGACTAGCTCTTCAGGTATCAAAGTTTGGATACCTGAAGGGTCCCAGAGGAAATGGAAGTTCAGTGGTTTGGAATTGGTTACAAGCAAAGAGAGGCAGCAGAAGTGAAGAGGTAGTTTAAAAGGAGTGGAAACCTTGAAAAAAATTCAGGATGGAGGGAGAAGGAATTACACACAAGAATATGGGTACCCTTTGAGGATGCTGTTAGCAGGGTGATCTGGGGGTAGAAAGAGCGATGGGGCTTTGCAGTAAGTGTGATGCAGGCAAACAGATGGACTTGTTGCTGAGAAGAGGGAGGCCCTAGATGAAGATGGGAGATCAAACTAGCGTGGGTATCTTGAGTAAGTTGCCAATAAGTAATCTGGGCTTTTTTTTTTTTTTGAGATTTTATAACCCAATGAACTAGTTTTTTTGGGGGAAAATACTCCATATTCCGATTTAAAAAAAAAATTCTGAGTAATAGTCCTTGCAAACAAAACAAAAAACCCTTTTGGAATTTGTCTTTCAATGTTACTCTAATCCTAGTGGGAGAAGTCCTGCTTTCCAAAGTTTAAGGAGGATTTGAAACTCAGACAACTACTGATTTTCTCTGGGATAAAGCTTAGAATTGAGACTGATTAGCTTTTTCATTACCTTGAAAATATACGCAGCATTTTATTTTCCTCTTGTGTCTTTGAGAGTAAGGAACAAGGGAAAAAATTTTTTTGCCTGAGTAATAGAAGATACTACCAGTCAGATTACTTGAGTGGGGAGGGAGATGGTGGCTGAAAAGCAGATTCTTCCCACCTTTTCTTTTTCTCCTTACTCACAGGGTTTGAAACATGGTTATTTTTGCATGAAAAATAATTTAACTGGACTTAAGTGATTGATCACAAGCAAAATGCTTATTAATGGGAGTTTGATCTTTGGCATTTCTAATCAATAATACTTGAAACATAAGAGAAGAGTCAGATGTTAGTTATCTTGGGCTTAGTTATTCCTTGAAAAGGCAGTTACCGCCACCTTGTTGTGAATGCCTTTTGATCAAAGGGTATGAAATCTTATGGCTCAGTGGTAAATACCTTCAAGTTGACAGCTGCAGTTTAAGTATCCTGGCACAGTAAGTGTTCCAGAATTTTTTGAACATTTTGTTTAAGAGGTAGGCAAATATCCAGGACTCTTTTTCCCAGTCAGTTCTGTTGTTTCAGTTTGAGAGAGACGTCAGTTGGCTTTGGTCAACAATTTCATTGATACTCTTGTTTAACAACTTCATACTGGTGTGATGGTGTGACAAACCAGGGTCTGTTGATTTCTTTCATTTTTTTCCTCCTTTCTTTTCCTTCTCCTTTCTCCCTATCTTTGCTATCTTCCTTTTTTTTTTTTTTTTTTTCCAATTCTGGAGGTTCTATATACATATAGTTGAGTCTTCACTTTAGTTGTTCCCAAGCTTCTTACTGGTTAATACTCTAAACCCTACCTCTCTACTTGCATTCTGTTTGCTTATTTTAATTTCAGTTTTGATTCTGAATATAATGCATTTCTTAAAATATAAAACTTTTTATCAAATGCATATGTTCATATCTCTTATGAAAGAGAATAAGGCATCAGATACAACTGTAGGTGTTTGCCATCTTGAAATAGACCCAACATGTAAAAAGGCAGGTTTATAAAATTAATGAATAATTATTTTTGCAAAGTAAATATATATCACTGTAGAAAATAATTCATAGTAGCATTCATAGAATCAAAAGTATCATAAAGTTTGAAAGGATCTTAAAAGTTACTGCCCTACATCCAATGACTGAATTGCCTTACTAAAGTCCTGATAAGTGTTAATCTGTCTGTCCTTGGATGTCTCTAATGACAGGGAACTCACCACCACCAGAGGCAGCCCCCCCCTTTTTAACTAGTATACCTTATTATTATTTTAAATGACCAGACAGGTTCTTTATATCTGTTCTCTCACAGCTTTTTCCTAGTGCTTCCAACTTTATTGCTTTTGCTTGGCCTTCATACAAAACAGAGGTTAGTTAGCTGATGACAGTGTCATTTTTAAAAATTTGCAGGTAAGGAATTTGGAATGTAGAGAAGATATGTGATTTGCCTAAAATTTGGTAAGAAAATAATGAATTCCTAATCCTCAGTCTCTTCACTTTTTTTGTGATTTGAGTAAGAAAATTCCATTTTCATTCAACTGTTAGGGAAGCATATCTTGCAATGTGAAATATGACAAGGGTATGAATACAACCTAAGAAAATACGGATCTGAGGTCTGACTGCAAAAAAAAAAAAACCAAAAAAAAAAAAAACCAAAAAAACAAAAACCAAAAAACCATAAACTTCCAGAATCTTCCTTCATTTCCTCCAATATGTTCTCAAACTGTATTTGTAGTCATTGTTGCCTCAGCATAACTCTTTATGTCTCTGTAGAGAAGTATTGTTAGTCTTCTCTGAGAAGGCAAAAAAATTAAAGATGCCCAAATATCTGGCTGCTATTTGAGCACTATTGATTTGGCATATTGATGGTCCATTATCTGAGAATAAAAGCACATCATTCTTTTACTTCTTGCCCACTCCTCGCCCAGAGCCCTAAGACACTTTGTTCTTTGATTTTTAAATTATAGGTGGATAGTTAGTTGAGAGTGTTCCCTCTGGCTTTTAAATTTGGAAATGTCCAAAGTGAATTGAAAGCAAGCGGAATTCTAAGAGCACTAGGCAGATGTCTCATGTTTGCATCTGTGATGACATAAGCTTTGACCTTGGTTCTGTGTTATTGTTAAAGGAGTACTTGCCGTATCTAGTTTTTGGTCTATAATAGTAAGAATGGGTGCTAGCTTTGGGGGAAGAGTAAGTTTAGACCTGCTGTGATTTTTCATGTTTGTGGGACAAGTATACTTGAATTCTTTTTCACTATCCAATGATTTCTTTGTTTCCATGGCAGCTAAAATGAGCTGTTTGGTTAGCTTGTGTTTGTATTTATGTTTGTATGTGAAAAGAATTCCATGCAGCTACATTTCAGGAACAAGCAATTTAATAATCTAATGTTGAAATTGTATGCTTGTTTTAACTGTTAAAACTGTTTTTCTGTTTTACTATACTTTTAGTTCTGCTGTCATCTCAATAAAATGAAAATGCTTCTTTATTTAGTTTTGTATGTCCTTTAATGAATTTTAGAGCGAATGTGCTTATAATGTGAAGAATCATAGGAAAATGCAATATAATGACAAAGAATTTTTGGCTGATCAGATTGATCGTTAGTCATAATTGAAAATGTCCCTGTTTTCTTCATGTGTGAATATATTTGCAAGGTTGTGTGTATTGTGGGGGAATCATTTTGCAGTGGGATGAGTGGTCCACAAAGAGGAGGGTTCCTAGACCTTCAGGATGTCTTCACTTTGCCTGTCTTACTGGCTTCTCAATGGCAGTAGCCCTTGTACTACGTTGTAGGCATGTTTTATCAGTTGGCCTCCTTAGACAGGAAGAGATCAAAACTATCTCCTGTGTCACAAACCAAACCTTTGTTTAGGCTTGTCATGTGGTTAACTTGAACCCCAGCGTTCCAGAAGTTTTGTTATTTATTTATATTTTCTAGGCTGGAACAGAGTATGTTTTCTCTTTGAATTAAGCACCTTGAGGATGTTGTTTCAGTCTTTACTTACCAATGTGGTTTCACAGGCCAACAGGTCCAACTGCCAAGCCTTTGATTCTACCAGCTTTGCAACTGACAGAAATGCTGTGGATATGGGTTTTCTTCATATTTATGGCAATTAGAAAGTTTATACACACACACACACACACACACACACACACACACACACACACACACAGAGACACATTCATACAGGCACACATACATGCCAACAGTATATATACTGAAATAATAAGTATTCCCTCTTTATGTCCCTGGAAAACAGAAAGTTACAATCTATATGATTTTGTTTTAGATTTCAGCCAAAAGTTGAGTGGAGGGGAGAAGAGAGCCATTTAAAAAAGCTGTACAGTCATATCTGTAGGTGTTAAGATTCTTCATATCCTTGTTGGAGACTAAAATGACTTCCTAAAGTATGGATCCTTTCAGCCCTTAGTCTTTCAGCAATAGCTATATTTAAATTATATTTTCATGTGACAAACATTTAATTTTTGCAACAATGTTTGTTCCTTTTACTATTCCACACATCGTTTTTTTTTTTTTTTGAAAGTCAAATCCCACCTTTGGCCATGAATCATTTTATCTTGGGGTAAAGTAAATCTGCCTGGTGCAAACCACACTTTGGTTTGCTCGTTTCCCTCCTAAAGTGGCCTGGTTTTACTGAGACTGGGATTAGTCAGTCACAGAGCCTGCAGTTGCTACTGGGTATAGTAGCCAGTGGTTTGAGGAAGAGAATTAGTACATACCAGTTCTTACACATCCTGTTCACCTACCCATCCTCAGTAAAAATCAACCCTTTCCAAATTCATTTTAGATTTTCAGATCTTGATGTGGTTAATTTAAATAGGCAGACGGCTTTGCAGCATGTTCCTTTGGTGAAGGGAGGCTGACTTATGTCAGTTTAAGAATAAAAATAGGGAGTACTAATATCCACACAGTTATTATAGAATGTGTACCCATGTTTGTCGTCCTTTTCTTCCCTCTGTTCCTTTTAAATCAAGAGATTTGCTCTCTCTTGGCCCTTCCCGGAAATTGTTCCTGCACTTAATAGGCAGATGGTGGGTTGAGCTGTGAGTGACCTAAAAGGGCACAGTCGTGCCACAGCATTTCTCTCTAGCACAGATGCCTGTTTGTGAGTTGGTATCTAGTAAACTTTCACTTACTGCAGTCATGCAGTCAGATCTTAATTTTTAGTATAATTCAATACTTTTTTTTTTCTATTTTTTTCAGTTTTCCATTCTTGAGTTCTTATGCACTTGGCCTCTCACCTGACTGCAAACTATTCACCTTCATTCCCTCTGCATGTCCAGATCAGTATGTAAAAAGGAGGAGGAGGTCACAGCATTCCCAGAGCAAATAAAGCAGCTAGATTGAGTTCTGGAAAGTTGGGAGTCATCTTGGTAATATTAGGCTAAGAAATGGGAGACAGAATTTGAAGTAGGGAAAGATGGTCCTTGACTAATGCCTACATTATTCAACGCTTTCCCGGAATAAATCATGAAGGAGAGTAGAGTTCTGCACCCAATGTTTTCCTTCCCTTTGTGGCACCTCACTGTAATTTAACTTCACCTGTTCTGTTTGGGTGTCAGTCAGCTTCAGATCCATTCTTATATTTATCTCTTCTTTTGTATATTCTTATATGTATTTCTTTTTTCCATTTGGATTTGTGGAAACCTCAGAGAATTTAGGCAGAATAATCTAGGAAAGTTGACCAAAAAGACACCCAAAGTAACAGAATGAGGGTATACTTTAGTCCTGCCTACTCAAATATTAGAAACATAAGATATCCTCAGATAATTTTACCCTTAGGAAGTATCCTACGTACCATCTTCTCTAAGGCTTCTTAACTTCTTGAGATTTTGTTCTATATGGTACTCCATCTATGAATGATTTCAATAATAATTTCTCCATTACTTCCTTTACCTTATCCTGTAAACATACTTACATAGCTTTGGTTAAAAATAAAATCTCCTGGCGCTTTTTTCTCAGATAGGCAGTGTTCTCTCTCTCTCTCTTTCAGTATAGTGTAGTGGTTACAAGTGTAAACTTTGTAGCCAGCTATCTTCATTTGAATTTCAACCATTTGAATTAC
Source organism: Camelus ferus (assembly GCF_009834535.1). Taxonomy (NCBI): domain Eukaryota; kingdom Metazoa; phylum Chordata; class Mammalia; order Artiodactyla; family Camelidae; genus Camelus; species Camelus ferus. Next base: position 96,949,951 of record NC_045732.1, on the reverse strand, counting down.
AAACTATGAACTTGGGCAAGTTACTTTAAAAACAAATAGAAAACTCTCTGTGCTTCAGTTTCCTCATTTGTAAAATGGGGATAATAATTGTACCTACTTGATAGTGTTGTAAGGATTAAATGACTACATGTAAAGCACCTAGAACAGAATGTGCCCTTCATTAGCTTTACTTAAATATTTGTTGTTATAGTTCCTTTAGAGATAAGTTTACTGCCCTAATTTTTGCCTGTAATACTTACCACCTTCCAACATACTAGATGGTTGATGGCTTTGACTTTTTTCCCACTCACTCTTCTGCCTACTGAGTTATAAATAAGCTGTATGAGGACAAGGATTTTTTTTCCTGTTCTCTTCATTACTGTGTATTCTCTGTGCTTAGCACATAGTAGGTACTCAATTAATATTTGTTGAATGAACTCATTGTTATTGACTTTCCCTCCTACCAATCTATTGAAATTGCTCTGGCAGAGGTAATTAGTAACTACAGACTGTGAACCATTTTTAACACTAACCTCTCTCTTGCTCACAATATCTAATCAATGATGCCAGGTTAATCGTACTGCCAAGTAGCTCTCAAATCCAACTGTGTCCTCCCAGATCCGCTACTACTACCTTCTCTAGTCCTAGCCACCATCTGTTTCCTGAGTCTTAAAGTAGGCCTCTAATCAATTTTCCTTTATCCATTTTTGCCGCTTTCAACCCATTCTGTGTATAGTAGCCAGAGAAGGTTTTAAAAATGTAAATCAAACAGTACCATGCTCTAAAAACCCTTTGTTAGCTTCCTGTTGTCCTGTAGAGTAAAAAGCAAAATCATTTGATGATCTACGTGAAACTGTAAAATCTGACCCTTTAGTTACTTAAAATTTAAAGTTACCATTTGACCCAACAGTTCCACTCCTAGGTATATACTGAAGAGATTGAAAACATATGCCCAGGCATAAGCTTGTACACAAGTGTTCTTATAAGCTTTATGTATAATAGCCAAAAAGTAGAATCAGGCCAAATGTCTGTCAATTGATGAATAAATAAACAAATGTGGTATTATTCATAGAAAGGAATATTGTTCAATTGTAAAAAGCAAATATTGTTATTGTAGAAATGAATATTCAGTTACAAAAAGCTGTAAAACTACTGACTATACTTCAATAAAAAATATATATAATAAAAAAGTGATGAAGTGTTGATATATGCTGCAACATTGATGAACCTTGAAAACTCTGTGCTAAGTGAAAGAAACCAGACACAAAAGGCCACATACTGTGTGATTTTATTAATGTGATATGTCCAGAATACACAAAAGTGTAGAGATTGAAAGTAGATTAGTAGTTGCCAGGGGTTGGGAGGAGCGGGAAGTAAATGCTACTGGATATGGACTTCTTTTGGGGGTGTCAAATGATAAAAAATGATACAATTTAGTAATGAGTATTATGTCCTTTATTCAAGGGAAAGCAACTTGGGTTGGGCGAGCACAATACCTCACAAGCAGTGGAGTGCTCTTTCTGAGGGATTTGGGCAAGAACAAGTTTTATGGAGAGTTAGAAGAGGCAATGTGGAAAAGGGCATGAATGGCTAGGCAGTAGAGGATTTCCTTATGAGGCCAGCAAGTCCTGATTTCTTGGGTAAACTTTAAATCATTAAAGCTGAGTTGGAGGATTATAATTGGTGGATGTTAGGCTTCCTTGACAAATATTTCCTGTAAGCGTAGCCTTACTTAGGTTCAGATTTGTTATGTGGTCAGGTCACTGGGGACAACCTCTATTTTGTGGGTCCTGATACATATATATAAATTAACTTTATCAGAGGTGATGAAAATATTCTGATATTAAATAGTTTGATGATTATATAACTTTGTGAATATATTAAAAGAAACATAGTGAATGGTATACTTTAACAATGTATATTTTATAGTATTTTAATTATATTGCAATTTAAAAAAGTTTAGTCCTTGCCTACCCTCAAATCTCATTTCCTAACACCTTCTGTCTCACTTGCTATACTCCAGCTCGAATGGTGTTCTCTCAGTTTCCTAAATATGCCATGCTCTCTTTTATCTCAGGACCTTTGCATATGCTGTTCTGTGTTATACAACTCATTTCCCATCTTCCTTACCTAACACACCCATGTTTATTACTCAGTATGGAGGTGAAACACTACTACTTCCTTCTTGCAGGAAGCCATCATTGATTCCCTTCAAATTATGCTAATTCCCTTATATGTTCCCCACAGCATCCTGCATTTCTCCACTACAATTACTTGATCATCTCTGTCCTTTGGATTGACTCAATAGACCATGAGATCAATGACCATACCTACCTTTGCTTATTCTTCTCTCTCCCTCATCCCTTCTTCAAAACCAACAAATATTTTTTGAGCAGATAACTTGTGCCAGGCCCAGTGCTAGCTGCTAGGAATACAGTAATGACCAAAAGAAACAATGCCTATGTCTTCATGAAGCTTACTCTTTAGTGGAACATAAGAACAGTTAAATAAGAAAACAAATATATAAACAAAATACTTTATTTAATCGATTGTGAGATCTCATTTTCCCCCTGCATTTTAACGTCTATGTAATTGGGGTGTGTCTCAGAATCAGTGTAACAAGGAAATATGTTCTTTTTTCTTTTTTATTAATACATAAAATATTTGTGTGCCTTGTAATTGAAGACGTCTTAGATTTGATGAAAAAAGTTAGTTACCAAGTATGTTAAATGCTGGAAAGAAATAAAATGATATGAAGGATGATAAATTTGGAGGACAGGCTGTATTTTCAACATTTAGAAGCATGTTCAGTGCCTAGTATAAATATATCCTGAACTCATTATCTTATCCATCTTTCTGAATAACCTCTTCCTTCCTGCTGCCCCAAATACTCGTTGCCTTGTTTAAGGACACTTAGATTCACCTAGTTGCCAAGGCCAGTAACCTGTGTTACATACTTGATTTTTGCCCCAAACCTTCTAGTATACAACTGATCTCCAAGTGCTGTTGAAATCAACATTCTATATATCTTCCAGATCCCCTCCCACCCCACCATCCCCACTGCTACTGCATTTTAATATTAAGCATTCATTGTTTACAGACTTAACTATTCCAATAGTCTGCAAATTCACTCTCTGATTTATTCTTTTATTTCTTCAACCCATTCTTTTATAGTGCCAACAAAGTGATCTTCATACATTGCCAAAACTGTCCCTCACTGATCACCCTCCATCACCAGAGACCTATAAAACTTTGTATATATTTTGGTTCATAGCTATTATCACCTTGTATTATCTCCTGTAAGTCCCAAGAGGGCAGGGATCATGCCTACTTCAGTTCACCACTGTATCATGGCAATCCAGGAGTAGAGCGGATATGTGGATTCTGAATAAATGCTTGTTGAATAAATGACGTTGTACTTCCCCCTTCTTACCCCAGCTATCTGACCATCAACACTAATGTTTAAATGCGGGAAGTTTAGGTGATTTTCTGGTTAAAACTGAGTATTTCCAGGTGTGGCCCTTGTTAACTTTAGACATTTTCAGTTTGTGAACTTGATAAGTGTATCAGTTTTCTCGCCATTTCTGATTTTCTTTTGGCAGGGACAATAAATAAAAGCATCAAACAAATTACCCATGAGTACACATCAACTCATATTATAACATGCCCTTTTTTGGATATGTCAGGCTCCTCCCTGACTGTGTCCCAGTGGGAATCAATAGTGAAGCATTGTGGCTATAGCTAGAAGCATAAGTTGTCATGCTGATACAGGCTTTCAGTGATGTAACTCTTAAGTAGAAGGAATTTTTTTTACCTCCTAAAAGGTACTGGTTACCTTAGAATTGCCTTTCAAAAGGCAGCTAATATGTGAAACTTGAAGTGGTAGAACTGAAGTGAGGTAGAAAAGAGAAGGTTGAGTGCTTCTGTGAGTTGCATAACAATAGTCTCTTCTTCCCAGAGCTCACCATGAATGATTAAAAATCACCCCTCGGGGTCTTGGCCTGAATCTCCTGCTTGTAACAGGAGATCTGCGCATAAAAGAACGGCTGCCCATCTGCTAGGAAAACGAAAGGAAATAAATGAGATTTATCCATTTTATGCTGAAGATCATATTATCTGAGGTGGCTTTTTAAAAAAATTCTTTTTACCATTGTTTAAACTGAATGAAAATTCAGCTTATTTCCTAGTCACAGAAGTAAAAGCGAAAAAAAAAATCTTAGTTTCTTAAAATGAATCAACTTCAATGAGGCCTTTGAATAATTAGTGATCTGGCTAATTTTTGTTTTTGAGAGGATTGTTTATTCTATTTATTTATTTATTTTTGACATACAAAAAGCTGTACGTAATTAATGTATACAACTTATGTAAACACCCATGAGGCCTTCACTGCAAGCTATGCCATAAACTATCCATCACCTCCAAAAGTGCCCTCTTGCCCTCTGTTACTATTATCTTTCCCGTGATAAGAATACTTAACATAAGAACTACCTTCTTAGCAAATTTTTAAGTGTACAGTACAGTATTGTTAACTATAGGTACTATGTTGTACAGTAAGTCTTCAGGGCTTATCATCTTAAATAACTGAGAATTACACCTTGGCCCATTTTAAAAATAAATGTTTTTCTTATTATACAAGTAATGCATCAGATACCCAAACTTACTGAGACTCCCTCATTTTCTGATACCCTCTCAACATATGCTCTCAGGAATACCTTGGCAAGGAGTGAGAATATAGAAGATTGCTTACTAGTTCGTAAGTGTTTTTGCCTAGAAGTGAAACATAGATGCTCACATTTCACTGGCCAGAACTAGTCATATGGCCACCTTTAACCTCAAAGAGGTATGAAAATTTTGTGCTTCCACTTGCCTGAAAGTAGAGAAGAACCAAATACTGTCTCCCACAATAGCTAAATGCTGAATTAAATGTTGACATAGCTATTAGAATATGCACATTTAGTAAATGTGTTACCCATTTAAAAATTACTCTCCAGGAGGATTATAACATTTTATATTCAAACCATTTTAGTGATTAAGGAAATTTCCCTACACTTTCCCTCTTCCAATCCAGTAATATAATTTTAAAATATCCATATTTTTGTTTAATTGACATTTCTTTAATTATTAAAAGGATAACCATTTTGATATATTAATATGGCCTGGTTCATCTTGATGACTTTAAGGAAGCTTTTAAAAACATGACTTTGAGTGTGATGCAGTGGTATTGTTATAGCTGGAGTGACTGCAGTAGTGGAATAAATCTTAAAAGATATAAATTGCTATAGGTAGGGTGCTCTTTTGGCTGTATTTTCTTATCCTTCAAATCCAGGGAGCAATTGAGTTCATGAATAACATTTCATTTAGAATGAATATAGCTTTCTCAAAGAAGGTACTCGACCATATTTGAAAATTATGCCTATGTGCTTAGTCAAGAAATAGGAGATTCTATTACTGTGCAGAGAGTCTCATCTCCCTTACCATATTGGGAGCACCTTATTGTTAATGGCATTATCTTTGTCGTCTTTTGATTTCCCCATGTGTATAACACAGTGCTGTGTATATGAATAGGAATTTAGTAAACATGTGTTCAATGAAACTCATTGAAAAATAAGGGGAACTTATTTTGCATATGTATTATTTATTCATCTTATATTAAGCATTTGGATTGGGAAGTACTTCTTTTGCTAAGATTACTAAGTAATTTGTAATACTATCAAAGGCAAGACCAAAGACAATGATATGTCCCTCTTTGTGTCTGTAGGTGAGGAGCCATGCTGAAAGGAATTCTCCAAACCTAGATAGAGTGTAGACATTTTTACTTCACTAAATGCTTTTATAAAATGTTTGGTTGGGACCGTGGAGCTTAAAGGCCTCCCATTTATGATTTAGCTTCTATTGAGATACTGTGCTAAAATTCCTCTCGCCTTAGTGTTGAGTTCATCCTGAGGAGCCAAGGTGGGCTTTAACACTTTGGTCTGATTTTAGCAGCGCCCAAAATTAAAAAGGATTAAAAATAATTTTTATGACCTGAATGAAAAGATGAGATTTCATTTTAACACATTGTTGAACTTTATTTTTCAAAATTGTAGTCAGTTACAATGTGTCAATTTCTGGTATTCAGCATAATGTTTCAATTATACATATAAATACATGTATTTGTTTTCATATTCTTTTTTGTTATAGCTTACTGTAAGATACTAAATATAGTTCCCTGTGCTATACAGAAGAAATTTGCTTTTTTAATCTATTTTATATATAGTAGCTAATATTTGTAAATCTTGAACTCCCAATTTATCCCTTCCCACTCCTTTTCCCCCTGGTAACCATTGTTGAACTTTGACAGGTTACTGTGTCCCTAGATGGAGAAGATTTTTTGTGAATTTCCATTTCTTTGTGGATGTGTTCGGCACTTGACCAGAACTGATGAGGATTGGAGACTGGGCATAAAGAGAAAGGATTAAGATTATTTTCTTCTCAATTAGTGATCTTGAAGGAGGATTAATAAAATGGCCTCACTTAGGCTAACAGATTGTTTATTCTTATTCTTGCCCTTAAAATGGTCAACTGACCTGACTGACTGGTTGCTACTCACAGCTCCAGGCCCATTGTTAAAACTAAAGCTACTGATCTTTCTGTCTACTTTATTCCAGTAATTGAAAGTAATAATCATGCTTGGTCTCTAAGTCGTTCTCCAAGGAGAAGGTCACAGGACCATAGCCTTACAAAATAGCTTGAATTACCAAGAAGACCACACCTTGAATGTTTAAGAGATGAAGAGATCTAACCTCTGGCCTCTATAGAATTGGTTGCCTAGAGGCATCTTGATGCCATTCTAAGTCTTCTGATGAGAAAATGATTCTGTTGATTGTTGTCAAGATACTTTTTTGTTTGAGCTATGGCTATATAACCACCCTACCCCATCCAAGGTGGGTTCACAGTTTTGAAGGCACTAGCCTGCCGTGAGTCCCCTTTGCTAGGCAAACAATAAAATTGCCTCTTTTCTTCTAAGCTCCAAGACCTTGTCTTTGGGTTATTTGGCTTGTTAGGGACTGGGTGATCTTTCGGCAACAATCTTGCAGGAACCATTTCTCAGTGCTTTTGGCAGTGTGATACCAACATTGAATCAGTCAATTTAAATGAAGAAATAATCGGAGGAATCACTGTGTGTTTGAGATAGTATAGATTAATGTATCAGATTTCATTTACAGAAAGTAGGAATTTTTAATGGGAGGGAGAGATACTGGAATAGACATTTGAGGTAAGAATTGGGTGTTTCTATATCAGTGTTCTTTAATAAGAGAACAAATTTGGTTAAATACCCATCTGCCTAAAGACAGGAGGATGGACCAGATAACCCTTTGCTGTACCTCCTGGCAATAAGAGTCCCAAGATTCTGTGCGGTCTCCCATATCCCAGTTAGAAGTTACCTTTAGTTCAGCATTATTACCATTTTAGCTTTTGATGTTTCCGAGCTTGTAGAGGTTGAGCATAGGTATTAAGGTGGTCTAGTGAGTTGCTCTGTGTCGTTCATTTCAGAACTATTTATTGAGTTTTACTAAACAGTACTGCTATGCATATTAATATATAAGAAATTGCTCTTGTCTTTAAGGACCATGTAGTCAATTTGAATAGAGAGGCAAAAATGACACTGGAAATAGAGACCAAGTAAGTAAAATTTTGTATGTTATTTCTCTATTTCAATAGCAGTTTGTAGAAAGCTTTCATCAGTGTGGGCTACAGTGATTGACTTGTGGAGGAGATAGACCTTGAGGAAATCCCTGTGGATAAGGATTTAGATAAGCTGAGGTTGGAGTCTGAGGGAATTTTAAGTAGGGGAACCTGATACAATCAGAGGCACTGGAGAGCCATCTCTTAAAGTTTTCCTTTATTTAAATTAACAGTGTCCAATTTGCTTGTTCAGTAGCAGCTTTCTTCTCCTAGGTAACTTTATTATCCTCTGTGAATAGTAATCCTCTAATTAAATAGTAAGAACCTATCAAATCTCTATATAAAAAATATAATGTGGAGAATCCTTACAAAATTATTAGCTACACTTTGAGGATTGGTTTTTGTTTACGTGAATCTCTTTTATATTGTTTAGGCCATCTCAGCTCACTTTTCTGTTTCTGGCCCCATATGATGACAAAATAAATCAGGCTGATTACTTGGTACCTGGGATTCTTTAAGAGAGAGTGTGTGTGTGTGTATTATTCCTGGAAAAGCATCTTACCTTTGATAAATCTATCAGATTTCTAATGTGACAACTTTCTTAGCTATTACTCTCCTTACTTAGAAGTTTGTTACTTTAGAAAGTTTTTCTTCATTCATGCTCTGTGAAAATGGCAGGGTGCATATAACAGCTTGCTGGGATCACTAGCAATGAGGTTGATGCACAAGGCCATTCTGGGGGATGCCAGCAAGTCACTGACAAGATTCATATGTTCCATATTCAAAACCCTAAATCATGAGTCTGGTCTGGCACGTGTTTGTATGTCTGTCTCTCATCTTTCCATTCATCTTCCATTTAAGCAGTAACATTTGAATTCTCTACTTCTGACACATCTTCTATATTTCATTTCTATCTGCAGATTTTCATTTAATATGAAATTGAACACAAAAACAACTTTTGAGCATGTGTTTTTGCTGAGATTTTTCTCTCATTAAATATCTGAGGAAAGGGTGCTTTGGTGGAGTTTTTTCAGATGCAGCATGAATTAAAAAAAAATCTATCAATACCTTATTTCCAAGAAAGCACTTCATTGAGAGGTGGCAGTAATTTTAAAATTAATGGTACCTGAGGTGATTGTGATACTCTTCAACATAAAGCCACGCTTCATTGGGTTTGGTTTTCAAATAATTTTTCAAGCGTCTATTGGGCTTTGTGTCTGGTTCTCTTTCAGAATCTGTCCTCGGTGTCAGGGCAGCTGTTATGTTGTCTTTGCTGTACTGTGGTCTCTGTGAAATGACACAATGCTTGTGGGTGTGATAGTTTGATAAATGAATTTCTTTATAAAGATTACTTCTGTGGCAAGTTTTAAAAGAAACTAGTCTAATATAACCAATAATCTGGGACATTGGTATATCAAATAATAGAGTAATGTAATGATTAGCTCCCAAAAGAATGATATTGGTAGGGAAAATGTATACTTTGTATGTATAAATATACAACAGGTTTGATGAAAAAAATGTTGAAACGTTAAACCTATCCCCACTAAAGACTGTGAAATAGGAGGAAATGATGTTTCCATTATTAAAATTATCTCAGCCATCTAGGTATACATTAGTCTCTCGCAAAATGAAGCTTCAAGATGAGTTTCTTTGATATCCAAAAGTCCTCTGGACCATCTTCATCCAACCTAATCTAGACTTAAATACAAGGAATGGGCATGATACTTAACTTTAGCCCAAACCAGATAAAAATAGAAGCTTATGCATGCTTCAGAATAATTGTTTATAATATGACATAGTGTTTCAGATTCCCCATTATAAATCATTTTGGCATCGTGTACCTGATTGAGAAGTTTGGTACTCTTTTCTATACTTGAGCTCCTGCCCCGTTCTTCACAGTAGATCAAATTTATAAAGAAAAACGTATTTTCTGAAGGGAAATTTGATTTCTGAACTAGTAACTGAGGGAGATAGTGTAAACTTCTTGATTAAAAATAAGTGGAAACTATCTATGAATGATGCCATGTCTCCATGTATAAGGGCTTTCAAAAATATATACGGACAATAAAATCAACTGAAACGAAAATAAGACATCACAGTATTTGCTGAAAGATGCAAATCATTTTTGTTATTAAACAAGGTCCCCTATTTTGTTTAATAGATCTTATAATATAATATAATACAACATAGTATAATATAATAATGTATTAAAAATATCTATCATTCTAAAGGAAGAAATTCCTAACGGCACAAGAAAAGCAGATCATCACCAACATATTGTGATTTGAGAATTATTGAATGACCTGCCTACCTAAAATCATCTTCTCCACTGACCAATAAGAATTCCCCAAATTCTCACAATGGCAATATTGTATCTAGCTTGTAAACATTTTCATTTGATGGAGTAATGCTTTCATTAATCAGCAACATCTATTGTCACATTAGCAGCACGTTGTTCCAGCAAAGTCAATTATCAGACAGGGAATAATTACTAGAGGAAATATGACCTAGGACGAAGAGATGTTGGGATAAAAGAGATTTACAGAGAATGGATTGTTGTCTAGGGTAGACAGGCTCTAGCGAGCCGCCTCTGTTGGGATGATATGAGGGGTGAGGGGGAGTGTGCTCTGGGCTGCCATGTCCAAAATGTCAAAAGGGAAGGTGAGCAGTGCCAAAGACTGACTTTCCCTCCTATACAATCCTTCCTGTATGCAATTCCTGAGGAAGCATGACAATCCATACATGTAATGTATTTTGCTAAAATCTCTGTAGATTTGAGAGTTAGCTTTTAGTTCAAAGATTGTTACCAAAATGTGAATCACATATTAATATGTATTGACTAAATCTTTTGTACGTATTTTCTTAGAATGGTAGAAATTTAGAATTACAAGGGCCATTCCAGAGCATCCATGACTCTGTGGTTTTCAAATTGTGTTCCCTGGAACTCTGTGATTCTCAAAAAAAGTCTTGGGGCCACTGTAGGGGTAAAGAAAAGGAGTAACAGAGATAGCTTCAGATCCCTGCCCATGGTCCAGGTAGAGCAGATACACTATATTCTGTTTTCTCTATTCTGTCTTTGAATAGGTTATTATTTTCAAAAAGATATTCCATTGATTTGAAAAATGGTTTAAAAATCATGGATCTATTCTAATTCCTTTATTTAACAGATGGAGAGTTAGAGACAAATCTTCCTACTTCCTACAGAATCGTAGGGAAAGGCCAGTCTGAATTAAATTGGAATTTAAAAATATAGCTTAACTTTTAAATATAGCACATGTTAGAGATTGATATAAATGGATGCTAATAAGCAGAATGAGGTAATTTAATGAAAAAAATTAAGATTCAGACTTACTCTACATCAAATAATAAACTACCATAAACATAAGATCCTGTTAGTATGCATGAATTAATTACAGACCTAGTTCAAAGCCTATTGAAGTTATTCTTAATTTATTCATTTTGGTTTATGAAAACAACTGATTTTAGATGTGAACTGTTATTTTAAATGAGACCTTGAAAATATACAAAGGAAAGCATCATTCACAAAGTTATGCTCAGTTAGGATTTTTAATGATACCTGAATTACCAACATTTTTCTTCTGTTGGCTTCAGTCATATTTTCATTGTGCTTCATGAATGCCAAACATACTGTTGCCCCTGTGATTTTTCTCATGCCTCTTCCTATCTTAGGCTACCATTACCCTCCTCTTTGCTTCTCTGAATCTTAACTGTTCTTCAAAATTTCACTGGTTTCATCTTGTCCGGGAAGTCGTCTTTGACCACCATAGCCCTCACTAATCTTGCCTTCCATTCAACAAGGAAAGTGCTTCCTCAGTGTGCCTGTTATTTGAAACTTAGCACAAACTAACTTGTCTTCTTCTTTGTCTTCGTATGTATTTGTCCTATTCACCTTTCAGTGCTCTTGCCAAATGATATACTTCTTGAAATAGAGGCCATCCTAAATCTCTTTGACTCCATATCCCTCTGAAGATACCTTGTTTATAGTAAATGATCAGTAAATATTTGTTGGTTGACTGTCATTGTCACTTAAACAGTCTTAGACAACTCAATTATATTTAGGTGTATAGTCCCCATAAAAATTGGCTAAGGAGTCGGACATTCTCAGTTCTCAGAAGCCTTTTAAGCCATTATGTTTTCTAATTTTAAAATATACAATTTAGTAGACAATGAGATTAAGTAGGGAATCATACAAGAACACAAAATTACTTTTCTAGTGCTTAGGTTCCGTCCAAAATGCCCCTCAGCTTATTGTGAATTCATTAAGCTTCTGTTTTTTGAGTAATGAAATGAGAAGTGTTTTAACTAACTATAAGAAAAATATATTTCTGTCATCCTAAAGGAAGCAGTTTCTAAAGGATATTTATGTCCATCTCTGGACATATTTTGAACTTAATTTGACTGGAGATTATTGCAATAATCCAAAAAGACCCTTTATCCTAAGGAGAAATATATATTCTTACCAAATTTTCATGTTACGCCGATAGGAACTATTTCTTCTTTCCTCTGCAGTCTTGACCTTGGGGTAAATATTTGAATTCTTTCTGTCTTGGCAATGATATGAATATGTTTATAGAATTTATATTAAGAGTTGGAAACTTATCACAATTATCTAGTGTTTTCAAACTGAAAGTAAGTACCGTTATATTCTAATGTGAATTAGCTTAAGAATTCAAAAAGGTAGCTCTGCATTAAGATGAAATATATTGGATGGTGAAAAGGATCATTCTTTTGTGCTTATGTAGAGAAGGTGTTATGATTGGTTTGCTTAAATTGGAAGTCCCAGTAAGGAGGCAGTTTTATATCTTTTGTTGAGCAGCAGTTATCTTTGACTTTTAGAATTTCAGAAATATGTATGACTTGAAATTATTTTTAAATAATAGTTTAGCATTAAGAGGGTGCTTCTATGCTCAAAATAAACCCACTTCTCTGTTGGGCATCTTGGGAAGGATCAAAACGATCCCTGTGTTCTCGGAGTTAGAGAGTCTCTCCGCTGATCTACATTGGCTACAATAAAAAAAGAATCATTTATGCTTGAGGTAAGGCCACTCCTTTCTTGGCCTCTCTGTCTCTGTTGGCTGGAGTAAATAGGAGCCTAAACGCCTTCTGACTGCTCAGAGTAAGACTGTTCCTCTATGAAACTTGATATCTTCGTGAGCAGGATGCGAGTGTGTCCCATTAAACACTGCATGTTTCTGGTAACAAGCCTGTTTTTCCTGTACTTCCTCACATAAATGAATAGCTTACCTCAGCCCACCCCATCTGCACTGAGAACACTGGGACTGATCTAAATGTGTGCTTTACCTCTTTATTTTAGTCATCGGAAGATGTCCAGATGATCCCTTATCCCCCCAACTCTAATCTGCATATCCTTCCACACACCCCTCTTCTGATCCCGTCTTCTGTTCCTCCCCAACCACCTTTCACTGAGCTCTTTAGAATTCATGTTTAGTCGTCAGCAAAGTCTCCTATATCTTCAACTGCTTTTCTGAAAGCTCTTGTCACTTTATGCTTTAATTGAAATCTGGGTTTCTTCTGAGGATACTGCTTCCCTTGTAGTTCTCTCACCTGATGGTTGCTTGCTTTCTTCCATCCTTCATGTAAATAGGCCTGGAGATGGGATAGATGCCCTCCTTTCTCCTCGTTGCTCTTTACAGGCAATTTTTATTTAACCACCTCAAAACTGCGCAGCCTGGAGTCTTATGCCATTAGACTTTATCTCCTTGATACTTCCATCAGGTAATCTACAGATCACTTTCTCCTATGCCTTGGTAATTTTAGCTCCTGGCCCACTGTCATTCTTTCCAGTGCTATTCCTATCATATTTTTTGAAGATTTTATTATGAATAAAGGTGATTCTCCCAACATCATTGGCCTTCACTCTAAATATTTGTCTGCTACCCTACTCTTAGATACTAACTTCCATGGTCATACTCCATACTTTATCATTAACAATTACTGTAACCTATCAGTTACCCCAGTTTTAGGTGTCCATCCCACTTTCTGAATACTAACTCTCCTCTTTCTAGCTCACTTTCTCTAGTACTCAACTCCAACAATATTTTAACCCCATGAGGGCCTACAGTCCATTAATCCTACCACCATTTTATTGTCCCTTAAACCCCTCATGTCTTTACTTCTTATCTAGCTTAAATGCCATGAACAATCATAATATTTTCTTCTTGGCATATATCCTTAATTATCTCATCACTTTCTCATTTTGTTTTGTACTTACTACTTGGCAAAACCACAGCCAAAAATTAAATCTAACTCTCATTCTATTCCATATCAACACCTGTAGAGTGGAATATGGCTGGAAGAGAACACATAACCATATTGGCTGATTTCATTTTAAATTCATGATTAATAATCTCAAGTGAACCCAGAAGTCTTGTTTCCCTAATCTAACATTCAGCTGTTGACCTTGTTTCCTAAACTATAAATACTTAACCATAAGCTGTTAGTAATGCATCTACCTATCTTCTATGCCCACCTACCCTGCCTTCTCTCTTTTGAAAAAAATGTTCTTGATCCTGTCACAGGCCATTCTCTGTACTGTACACTAAATCCTAACTCCGACTCAAAATACAGCTCCAAATATTCTTCCTTCTCTTTCCTGCATCACTTTTCTTCACCCTACTGGATATTTCTCATCTGTATAAATATTCTATTATTTTTTCTAGACTTAAAAAATTGTCAGGGAAATTACAAAAGAAAAGGACAAAAGCCAGCTAAAAAGTGTAGAAGGAATGATGAAATTAAAAAAAAACAAAACAAAACACAACAACACTGTTTTGTAATCCCCAATGTTATAATTGGTTGAGGCAAATAACTGCTAAAAATAGTGGGTAAAAGGCTTTTGGGGCAAAAGATTTGTGGTGTCAAAGTTTTTATCCCACAGATAATTTTAAAATTGTGGAGAGAAAAATATACTTTTATAAGAGAGAAATCTGGTGATCAGTATCTTAAGAAAAGGACCAAACTCCCTAACATTAATAGTGGAATAACTAGGAATTTTGTGCCTTGGTGCTTTGATGTGGGCAAAATGACTTAAACAAAATCACCTCTCAAATA